>NC_068937.1:42366763-42394263 GCF_016801865.2 Culex pipiens pallens | reverse complement strand
AAAATACAAAAATACAAAAATACAAAAATACAAAAATACAAAAATACAAAAATACAAAAATACAAAAATACAAAAATACAAAAATACAAAAATACAAAAATACAAAAATACAAAAATACAAAATCTTTGTTCAACATTTTTTGTGTTTTTAAAAATTATTTTTTGTCATTGATTTGAAGACAAGAACCCTCATGGCTTGCTTGATTTTATTGATGTTATGTCCTGCTCTACTTTTCCTTTTTCATAGCTTGTAATAACCCTCAATAAACCAATTTCCTAGAATCACGATTAACCCAAAAATAAAACTCAAAACTGTTTTAAGTATCACTGTTTCCCGCTGCCTGATCACTGGGTCAGTCAGTCAGCCAATCCTTCCGATATCCCTCAACTCGGCCCATGGATAATCACCAATCATTTGATCGCCATTCCACAATCGCCTATAAATCGCCTTTTAATGATATTAATTTTAACGCGCTGCGCCGTTCAGATAACCTCCTCCCGCATGATTTATGGCTTCCAGCTCCCGATTCGCGCGATCCCCAGCGTGACCTTTGACCGCGAACAGCCGGATTCCAGCCGGATCGAATCGGGCCGTCACGGTGCTGTCGTGGCGAAGGAGTCAACAAGGGGGTCGTCCATAAACTACAATTCGGTAAAACTTTTTTTAAGAAGTCGTTAACTAAGAAAAAATGAAATTTTCTGGAAATCATCAGAAAATCATTCACGCAATTCAAGGATGATCCCCTGCGGGGAAGTTTCGGGACTGCGGCCAAAATCGTGCGGCGCTCGTCTGTGATCTTTCGGGTCCTTTTGGCCTCTTTTGAGACCCTCTGACCGGCATCGTTATATTGATATTTTATTGCTCTTCACGCCCCCTTCAGAAGGTCCGGCCTCGAGATCTCAGAGCAGCAAGATTTGGTTCAATGGTAGAGGTAAAGATTTTCGCTTCAGGGCTAGAGATTTCAGTCTGGGCAAGAGACGGTGACGACGACAAAAAAGGACACAAAGAATTAGTTGGGTGCATAGCTACGAGGTCGAAGGTTTGGCCAAGATTTTTGTTCCCATTTTGCCTTATGACTATCATTACCGCTAATAATAATATTTTTATTATTATTTAGAACTTTTAAGGGATGACCCAGGTCCGAACGGGATTCTACATCGAATGCACCAGTTTAAAGCAGAGCGCCAGGGACCTCTTGAACAGGGTATCGAGTTTAACTAGTTTATTTCTATTGTTGTTGTACAGAAATAACTTAACTTTTTTGAGATCCAGGTTCAACCTTATAATTGAGCCCCGCAATTGAAGAATGCAAAATATACATTTAAGTGAAATTTTCATTTTTGGAAGCAAAATCATGCAAGTTAATCAGCCCTACATGGTAGAAATCTTTACAGTTATACAAAGAAAGCTAGTTTGAGTCGACACCATGCTGCAGCTATCCTTCTAAACAACTACCTTCGTTCAGCAAAAAAAAGCTGAAAGACATTCCTGAAAATCCTTCGCCACGCGCGTGAAGATCCATCACTGCTGCAGTGACCCTGTAATTGAAGGACCCAAAAAAGGGCGCAGCACCCCCTAATTGCATCGCTGCTCCGAGTTGACCCATGGCCTCTGTCCAGGTCCAACCCACTCCGGTCAAACTAATTTGCGGTTTCGTGTCCAAGAAAAAAAGGTCCATTCATTGATGGTCTTCGAAGCTCGAACCCAAAAAAAAAGATCAATCGCTTCCTAGAGCTCTAAATTAAACTAGGAAATTATAGGAATCAAGCGGGTATCGGTTATTTCCGGTTCGGGGACCGTTTGATCCTGGCGCTTTGTTGGTCCAAATCGGGCGGGCAGTCGGTAATATTGATGTGCGAAAATGGCAGTTCCAAGTGTGCCGAAAGTGTGTGCCAGGCTGCCAATTTGGGAGCCCCGTTTTAGGGCGAAAATTGATTGATCAGATTGGATCTTTGGGTTGAGTGATGAGTTACGTAATCATTTTGGCGGCAAGCTGTTTTGAAATGTTTTCCAGGAAAAACAAATTTGTTGGACTTAATTCTTCTAACTATCGCTTTGAGGCGGATGCGTTATCACTATGTTACATAAATCGGTTAAAAATACTTGTAAATCTGATATTTGGTTTTTTGTGATATCTTGCAAGGAAATTTGTGGGGAATTGATTTGAGTTGATGTGATAACCAACAGGACCAGATGATCTATGAAGCGGTTGTTATAGTGGCTCAGCCTTAAAGGGAGCATGGAAAATTTTGGGGACTACCAAGAAAAAACATGTTGTGCTTGCTCGCTTCCTTCTTGACTAATTACTACTTTATTTCCGATGAAAACACTTTTTTAAGCTGTAATTGAACTTCAAAGTTCTGATATGTCAACATTTGGTGCCCGACGAAAACCTAAACCTAATCCAATAGCATTACAGTAATTCTACTTATCAGCACTCAAATAACTGTAAGGTTGGTCGTCGTTGATCCTGGCCGTTCAAGGTCACCCACGACAGACACGAACGACGAAACAAAGAGAAACGCAAAAAGTAACTTTTTCACAGTCGGGTCATATTTGAAGCGACTCCGACTCCGACTCCGGCTTTCTGAGTTAAGCCAACTCTGACTCCGACTCCGGCTCCGGCTTTCCACATACTGATGACTCCGGCTCCGACTACGACTCCGGTCTACCAACTCTAGCTGACTCCGACTCCGACTCCAGCTTTCTACAAATTGTTTACTCCTGTTCCAACTCCGACTTCGACATCTAATCTTTAATTAAAATATTTTAAAAATTTGAATTTATCACATCACTCACATTTCAGAACACACTTGCGCGAATACTGTAAACCGGGGTGACATTTATGTTCAGGGTGTTTTGCAAAATGAAAAATACCAATTATATATTCAAACAGAATGGTTTGGAACCATACAAAGCTGATAGATATGTGTTTGTTTTTCTATGTTACATATTTTCAGCGATATTGAAACAAAAATATCTACAGATTTAAACGCATTTTCAGCACAACAGTTTTCTAAGTAAATTTTAATTTAGTTGTTTGAAAAATTGAAACTTTTTATTTGGACACCCAGTGTCCAGAAAAAAAAAACCCACAAGCGGAAAACGGTTTGTGTCAATGTTTAGCGAAATTGGTTGAGATTAACCCATTGGCCTCCGAGCCTGAAGTTTGTGAAAAAATGTTTTTCATACAAAAATAACATTTTCAAATCGCTAATAACTTTTCAGGATCGAGTTTTACAGCTTTGGTATGTTCTTCAAAGTTGTAGAGCATTAAATTTCCAATAAGATTCTTACTTTTTGGATTATTTGGATGGAAATAGCGTTCGGTGTAGATTAAACAATAAGAAAATTGATTTTTTTTCTTCATTTTTTTTACATTTACATTTTTTTTCATGAGCAGTTCTCTACGGAATCGATCTTTATTCTTTAATTTAAATTTTTGTATTTTTTAATCCGGCTGAAACTTTTTTGGTGCCTTCGGTATGCCCAAAGAAGCCATTTTGCATCATTAGTTTGTCCATATAATTTTCCATACAAATTTGGCAGCTGTCCATACAAAAATGATATGTGAAAATTCAAAATTCAGTATCTTTTTATGGAATTTTCTGATCGATTTGGTGTCTTCGGCATAGTTGTAGGTATGGATATGGACTACACTGAAAAAAATGATACACGGTAAAAAAAAATTGGTGATTTTTAATTTCACTTTTTGTCACTAAAACTTGATTTGCAAAAAAACACTATTTTTATTTTTTTTTTATTTTTTGATATGTTTTAGAGGACATAAAATGCCAACTTTTCAGAAATTTCAAGAATGGGCAAAAAATCTTTGACCGAGTTATGATTTTTTGAATCCATACAGATTTTTTCAAAAATTCGAAATATTGGTCGCAAAAATTTTTCAACTTCATTTTTCGATGTAAAATGGAATTTGCAATCAAAAAGTACTTAAGTGATTTTTTGATAAAGTGCACCGTTTTCAAGTTATAGCCATTTTAAGGTAACTTTTTTGAAAATAGTCGTAGTTTTTCATTTTTTTAAAATTGGTGCCCATAGGGCTTTTGTTAATTTGATTTGGTTAACCGCGGTGGATTTTCTTGAAATAATTCGAACTGTCAAAAATCCACCAAAGCATCTACCGGTGGATACTTTTCTACCACAGATTTTTCTGCGATAAATGTGGTAGATGCTTTGGTGGATTTTTGACAGTTCGAATTATTTCAAGAAAATCCACCGCGGTTAACCAAATCAAATTAACAAAAGCCCTCATGTTTGCTCACCTTTGAAAAAAATATTTTTGTAAGGCTGCGAAAATTCTCTATATTTTGCTTTTCCGGACTTCGTTGATACGACCCATAGTTGCTAAGATATTGCCATGCAAAGGTTAAAAAACAAGAAAATTGATGTTTTCTAAGTCTCACCCAAACAACCCAACATTTTCTAATGTCGATATCTCAGCAACTATAAGTCCGATTTACAATGTTAAAATATGAAACATTCGTGAAATTTTCCGATCTTTTCGAAAAAAATACTTTCAAAAATTTAAAATCAAGACTAACATTTCAAACGGGCAAAACATTCAATATTACGCCCATTTGAAATGTTAGGCTTGATTTAAATTTTTTGAAAATTTTTGGTGGGTTGTTTGGGTGAGACTTAGAAAACATCAATTTTCCTGTTTTTTAACCTTTGCATGGCAATATCTCAGCAACTATGGGTCGTATCAACAAAGTCCGAAAAAGCAAAATATAGAGAATTTTCTCAGCTTTTCAAAAATATTTTTTTCAAAGGTGGGCAAACATGGGCACCAATTTAAAAAAATGAAAAACTACGACTATTTTCAAAAAAGTTACCTAAAAATGGCTATAACTTGAAAACGGTGCACTTTATCAAAAAATCACTTAAATACTTTTTGATTGCAAATTTCATTTTACATCGAAAAATGAAGTTGAAAAATTTTTGCGACCAATATTTCGAATTTTTGAAAAAATCTGTATTGATTCAAAAAATCATAACTCGGTCAAAGATTTTTTGCCCATTCTGGAAATTTCTGAAAAGTTGGCATTTTATGTCCTCTAAAACATATCAAAAAATAAAAAAAATAAAAATAGTGTTTTTTTGCAAATCAAGTTTTAGTGACAAAAAGTGAAATAAAAAATCACCAAAATTTTTTTTACCGTATATCATTTTTTTTCAGTATAGTCCATATCCATACCTACAACTTTGCCGAAGACACCAAATCGATCAGAAAATTCCATCAAAAGAAACAGAATTTTGAATTTTCACATATCATTTTTGTATGGACAGCTGCCAAATTTGTATGGAAAATTATATGGACAAACTAATGATGCAAAATGGCTTCTTTGGGCATCACCGAAATCTCAGAGAATTGCTCCCATACAAACTTCACCTCCGAGTATCAATGGGTAAATGTTGACTAATTTTGCTCATATTTGGCCCAGAGTCCTAAAATAGCTCAAGGAACAATAACCAGCTTGTGGAGCGAGGTTTCGAAAAAAGTCCCATATTCTGGGCACCCTACTTATTATTCAACTTCTTTAAAAAAATTTAAGGTAATGAGCTAGCTACACTAAATTTTAATTCGACTTTTAAAATAATTTTAATAGAAAACTAGCCTGCATACTGTTAGGCTGATTTTTTTAAAAGAAACACGGTAATTTTCAAAGATAGGTTTTGAAATAAACAATTTTCAAATAAACTATTTTTTAAAGCTCTTTTGAATTTGTTTGAGAAGACCTGCATGGACATTGTGCGATCCAGTCCAGTACACACTTTAAACATGTAAATCATGACAAAATTCTGATATTTGAAAAATAAATTAAAATTATATCACCCCGATTCAAGGCATTAAAAAAAATCGACTTGTTCAACGATATTATTTAAGGATCCACACTTTAACAGTTTTGTAGAGAAATTGTAAACATTAAGGTTATCGATATTTCTAATAAATTCATTGATTATTTCAAATTTAGTTGCAATTTATTTTCGATATTTTATAATAGTATTTTATTGCTAGAGTATTACTGTAAAATTTACAAATGTTTTGAAAACATTTTTTTTTCGTTAAGTACTGATAGTGAACCTTTACTTTTCCTATTAAAAGAATGATCTACTTAAAACCTTCAAGACATTCACTATCGGACAAAAAGATGAAGGTGTGTATATTTTTTTAGAAAAAGTTTGATAAAATTTTGTCAAATTTTAATTGAAAGAATACATAAATACAAACAAAAAGAGACAGTAATGAATCATTCAAAAAATCAAATCAAAATCAAATTATTCGCTCTACAGCATTGCCTTGGCGTTCTCGATTGCGAGATTCCTACTCGAAACTAGGTATCCGAAGGCTTGATTGTTGAGGCAATCGCAAACCTCTTTTTATACCTTAGCTTCCATCCACCCCGGGATTCGAACTGACCTTTGGATTGTTAGTCAAACTGCCTACCAGCGACTCCACCAGGACAGGACCCAGGGAGACGACTCCTACACCTGGACTGAGCTAACGACCTAACCTTTTTTTTTAGGTTAGTCCGGGGCCAACATTTACTTCCCGTCCGACGGAAGGCGTGATCAGACAAATCTCGTCTCAAAATTTGACACCGGGACCTTCTGGGATCGAACCCAGGCCGACTGGGTCCGACTGGGTGAGAGGCAATCACGCTAACCCCTGCACCACGGTCCCGGCGAATATTGAATCATTCAATATGCTTTAATTTTTTGACTATTTTATGAGTAATGACACTACAGTATAGTGTATTAAAACATTCACAAGCGAGGATTAACAGATTATCATTCAGTGATCTTAGCTAAACAACATAATAAGAGCTTTCTAATCACAACAAAAAGGCTTCGAAAACATCATGCATCTAATGAATATCTTGAACCAAAAAATAAATTAAAAAACGTCAACGTAGAGCACGTGATTCAATAAACAAATTTTAAATATTTTAAAAAAATGAGAATTAACCTGAATTATAACAAATATTGAACAATAAATATGTTCATAAATTATGTTAATTTTTTTGACAATTCCGACTCCAGCTCCGACTCCGTGTCTATCAGAAAATTACGAATCCGACTCCGACTCCAGCTCATACCATTTAGCCGACTCCGACTCCGACTCCAGCTATTCGAGTTTTGACGACTTCGGCTCCGACTCCGACTCCAGGTCTCCAAAAAGACCCGACTCCACCGACTCCGACTCCACAGCCCTGCTCTTAACCCTCTCACGCCCATGGTTACTCCAGAGCACCAAAAAAATTTGTCTTCAAAAATAAATTTCTCTGCAACCATGCATTTTTTTAACCTGGTTCAACCTGCATTATTTTATATAGAATGTCAACTTATCATCATTAAAATTTCATCCAATTTGGTTCATCCATTTACGAAAAATGAAGAAAAACGAAAAAAATTCTCGATTTTGCTCTGGGCGGGAATTTTTAGGTGATTGTAGACAGGTCACAAATTGCTTCCAAGCCCAAAAATTGTGGTCGATGTAAAAAAATCCAAACATTCAAATTACATCCACTTAACTCAGAATAGTAAATTTGGTTAAAATCATCAAGTTGTTTCGAAAAAACGTCGAACCTTTTAGTCGTTATCTACAACCAACTGATGGCCTAACTACAATGACTAAATTTAGAAATAAGTCAGTAAGAATTGATAAGTTGTTCTTAACTTACGGCTGTTTTTTACATTCTACAATCAACTAAGAAAACTTTCTAGGCTGTACGTTGCAAGTTATTAGTTTACCTTTGATATGGAAACTTTAATTTAGAGTAGATTTTCAAGAATTTCAAATCTTACGTCAAGTCACTAATTTGCGTACTTTTCTATTGTCGAAGCCCAGATTCCTTCCCATGGATTAAAATTTCTGCACTGCGAAGAATTTATTTTAGATATTGCATAACTTCTACTTTTATAAGAATTCAGATTTTATCATATAGGTTTTCTCTTCACAGTACGTACACACCACGAAGAAATAGTAATTTTCTGCGATATCAGGACTCATTTCCTGTCCAGCTGAGCTGAAATTACACCACACGTAACTCGAAAATGCCCAATCATTTCCGTCGAACTGGACGCGTGGTCTTATCAGCTTGCACGCAAAATAAATTGAGCCCTTCCGAAAGTAAGCTAATTGTCAGCTGAAACTCCGATAACCTGTCTTTTCGCAGACCAGCTGGCAAATTACATGCCTTCATCAACCCAAATCGCGCTACTTCCTTCCGTCCTTCCTGACTAGGACTAGTTTCTCCGAAAACAAAAAAAACCGGTCCCGCGTTACTACTACATACTACTACTACCGGTGCAATTTCACCCCGCCGCGGAAAGATAGTGCACGGTTAATGGCCCACAACGTTAATTACTGTAATTTTTTGCGCAAGAGAAAAATGATCGAACATCCATTTGGTGTCCTTTTAGCGCGAACTCTTGCAGCGGGTTGAACAAAAACACGAAAAAGACAACGAATCGATTTAATTATGCGTTTATGCTCATATGTGATCAACTTTCTTCGAGCATACCTGCCTTCAGACGTCCGGAGATCGATCACCGCCGCCACGCCACGTGGTGTCCCGCGGAAGAAAGTTCCAAAAAGTGGCCAAAAAATGTCGATGTTTTTTTTTCGTTGTTGTTTCTGCCGCGATAACAATTACACGTAATTATAGATTTTCGTGGACCACGGCGAAGGTTCGCCGAAGGGGACCTGACCCCGTACTCGCACTACTGATGGATAACTCAACTTTGGTGAGGAGAAGGAAGTGACACGTCGTCGGCGGCTCCGCCACGTGAAAGCGCACCCGTGGGTGCCCCCCGGAGATTGGATGAGGAGGTGCCCAGAGGGAGATTGACATTTCACGCTGAACATCGTCAGGTCATCATCGATGGCACTTGAAGGCGTACTACAAGATTAATTTTGAAACTATATTTTTTGAGTTTTTCAAAAAAGTGTATGCTGCTTAGAAAATTGAACAAAACATCAATTCATACGAACAGACTTGATTTCTCTAAACTTCAGCAAAAATGCGATTGAAAATAATAAGTTCACCTAACAGGGGCACCGACATTGGGGGGGCACGGCACTTTAAAAAAATAAGGCCATCAACGCTTTACTATTTTTGTATTTTTGTAAATTTTGTAATTTTTGTAATTTTTGTAATTTTTGTAATTTTTGTAATTTTTGTAATTTTTGTAATTTTTGTGATTTTTGTTATTTTTGTAAAATTTGTAATTTTTGTAATTTTTGTAATTTTTGTAATTTTTGTAATTTTTGTAATTTTTGTAATTTTTGTAATTTTTGCAATTTTTGCAATTTTTGTAATTTTTGTAATTTTTGTATTTTTTGTAATTTTTGTAATTTTTGTAATTTTTGTAATTTTTGCAATTTTTGTAATTTTTGTAATTTTTGTAATTTTTGTAATTTTTGTAATTTTTGTAATTTTTGTAATTTTTGTAATTTTTGTAATTTTTGTAATTTTTGTAATTTTTGTAATTTTTGTAATTTTTGTAATTTTTGTAATTTTTGTAATTTTTGTAATTTTTGTAATTTTTGTAATTTTTGTAATTTTTGCAATTTTTGTAATTTTTGTAATTTTTGTAATTTTTGTAATTTTTGTAATTTTTGTAATTTTTGCAATTTTTGTAATTTTTGTAATTTTTGTAATTTTTGTAATTTTTGTAATTTTTGTAATTTTTGTAATTTTTGTAATTTTTGTAATTTTTGTAATTTTTGTAAATGTTTTTGTATTTTTGAGTAGTTTTTGTCTAGAGAATTCATTTGATAGCGTTTAGTTTTGCATTTAAATGCTTTTTGCAAATTTGAGACCACAGAAACGGATGAAGACGTGCAACTTTAGGATGATTTTTTACATGGATTAATTTTTATTTGCGCACATTTTTTGTAGCAGCATATCTGTCACAAAATGGCACAACTTTCAGCAAGAATCCTGCATTATTTATGTTTTTGAGAAGTATTTTTTTGTTTTTAAGAATATTCGATAATTATAATAAAAGTTTTAGTAATTTTTAAAACATTAAATTTGTGAGAAATTGATTTAATGTGCAAAAATTTAGCATTTTTTTAGAAATCAGTGCATCTTAAGGGAAGAATGGTGATAAAATCAAATAATTTTTTTACATATTCTAAAACTTTTCTCTAATTTTTTTTTATTAAAGATTCAAGAAAACTTTTCAACCGATATCAAGTAATAAGAAGACCAAGCACGTTTCTATCAAAACTTTTACATAACAATTTGTTAAACTATTGAGAATTTAGAATTTCGAGTCTTTAACCTGCCAAACCTTATCAAACATATAAGAATGTCTCCAATTAACATTCTTTATTTATATCGTGTTTTTTGCATATACGTAAAAATAAGAAAAAATCGTAATTGCCCGGCAATTTTGGGAATCAACCGTGACCCCCCAACATTTTGGACTTGTCGGCGCCACTGCCACCTAATATTACTTTAAACCTTTTTTTTATAGAATCCATCCCAAAAGCAGAACATCGATCGCGTGCATCGTAAATATCTCAATCAAGCGACATTGATCGGCACTGCCCCACCGACCGTGTGCTGTCCAGCCCAGATCGTGGGTCCTCGATATCCCTCGAAAATCGAATCGTTATCTACAATCTTGTATCTCCGGCCAAACCAGGCCAGGAATCGATACTTTGGAGTGATGTTGGGCTGTTTTGGTCGCAAAGTGTCCTTTTTTGGCGAAGTGAATCTGGCCTGGTCTGGAAGAAGATCTTATCGCCGAACCCAGTGTCTGTCAATCGCTCTCTAGCGCAGGACAAGACCTGCGATTCGTTAATTTTGGGGGATCCGTCCGGCTAATGTACCTCACAGCCTCGGTCACACGATGTGTATGCTAATTCGTCGTCTTGCGATGACCGGGGGAGAGATCTCATTTTTCATTAGGAGAGGAAATTAGCTGTCCCGTGGGTAGCCACGGGATGGCCTCTGGAGGCCGGAAATTGATTATCTCGGTGGCAGCCTGCTTCGGGGAGGCAGCATGTCGTCACTTGGTATATACGGCTACTGGGTTTGTTTGAATCATGTGTGAGCATTCAGTTGATGGAAATCACTGATTCACAATCTCACTCAACAATCCAAATACTTTTTTCCGACTAAATATAAACTATTTATTATTAATACCAATTTAACTGAATTTAAAATACATTTTTAAAGATTATAATAAAAATATGCAGTCATAAATAAAAACATCACTTCTCAACTCAACAGTTGATAGTCCATTGAACCTTCCCAAAAAACTTCAACAAAAAGCACCCCAAAAAAACAAAACATAAACCCGGCACACGACTTCATTATCGTCCACCGGCTGACTCCGAATATCCCGAATTACGGCGGCAAGCCTTTAAACAAATAACCTGTTACGCGCTGCGCTCAACGCTGGACGACGTGCTCCAGCTTTGCGTAACAAGTCCCGGAATCATAACTGTAAACCCAATTAGCGTTAATAAATCTACCTTTCGTCTTAAGCAAGCTCTCCTGAATGACCACTGACCGTCGTCACGGTCAGTCGGCACAGCCCACCCCGCTCCGTTCCTTAATCCCGGTTTAACTGGAACTCCACCCGGACCGCCCGGAGAAATTAAGCTCCGTGCGTACACTTTGGGGTATGTTCCAGGAAGCCCAGAATTCGCGATAGCCGCACACACATTAATCCCACGTTTTGAGGGGTGTTCATCGACTATTCATATTACTTTGGATATTGCAAAAAAAATAATTGATCTATAAAAAATTACACAAACATTTCAACAGTGGATCATTTGCTAGATACTTAATAAAAAAAATGTAATAATGCTATTTGAAATCAATCAGAACAAATTGTGTCAACGTAATTCAAGAACGACCCTCTCTGAGGAAAGTCCTTATCCCAATGTTCTAAAAGGAAGTGAAACCTGCAACTTGCAAAATCATCGAAATTATTCATCCAAACCTTAAAGGTAGCCGGTTCCACCATGTCATGATGCATTTCTTCTACCTCGTCATTCGGCGTTGATATGCAATTCAATGCAAAAACTTCTTCTTCTCAACTCTTGAATTTAAGCAAATAAACTGGTAAATGAATTCATTCAAGAGCCCCACACAAAAATAAAGCGGCCGAGTTTGTTCGCGAATTCGGGGGGCGCAATAATTAGACCATAAAAATTCTTGTCTTGCGAATCCCGTCTGGAACGATGACGAATGATTACGCTTGGGTGCATGTAGGCTTTCAGTGCAAGATTTACAACTGTGGGGTTTTAACCAGGTAACTGGTACTTAACGGCCGTAAAAGGAAAATTTGACGAAAAAATGCACTTAAGTATCATTGACACACTTTTGGATGCGGTGAAGAGCTATTGCATCGTCAAGCTGTAGGAAAGAAGTGCAAACATATTTGTTGATATGTGCTTCAATTGTGAATCAATTCAAAAGTCCTGATTATTGATTCAATTCTTAAAAATCTCTCACTTGCTGCCGACCCAATCGATTGAATCATCAACGCGCAATCATTCGGGAGCTAGGGGAACCATACCCTTTTTCAGCCAATTTCTATTATCGGCCTATCAGCACTGTTGGCGCCAACGCCAAAGTAGATTTAATTTGCCCAAGAAATGATTTTAATCTCAGAAGAAATAATTTCCAACCGATATGAATTTTCTAACAGTGTCAGGTAGAGTAAATTTGCAAGAATAATCCATCCATTTCCACAGTGTCAGTTAATCCTTCTATTGTTTAAGCACATAACACAACACAAATGTACCCGCACATACACGCCACACATTGAAGAAGAAAGGAAACAGCAGCATGTAAATAACCGCATACCAACTCACCATTCGTGTCCTTTCCCTTTCACACATGTTTCATTCATGTATCTCACAGCACACAATAGGTTCAAGGACGCGCAGCGCGCGTCTGAGCAGGCAGCTTGCGCAAACAGACCAATAGGAGAGCAGGGAGTAGGAATGAAAGAAATGAATGAATGAAAAGAAGAAGTGGCGTGTACATGGTTTAGGGAAAAAGGATTGCGCACCCGAGAGGAGATTAAATAATAAGAATGCTTTTCGTTGCAAGAATGAAGAAGATTCGGCAAATTTGGCCGAAAATGTATGCTTTAAAACCAAATGAATTTGTTAGTCCGTAAGTCAGTTTAAGCTTGTAAATATAGAAGTAAACATCGTGAAACAAGCTGTTTTCTTGCATCCTGGCCAAAGGAGTCCACTAAATAAAAGTCGTCGTGAATACAGTCCACTCGCCGATTGTCGCCTTGAAGCTGTGTTGCACAAGTTTGTGTTGTGCGTTGGTGAACGCTTGAGTGGCAAATCCGTCCTTTTCGGACATTAACGAAGAGTTAAATTGAAAGCCCACAAGATAGCTGCCACGAAATTCCCCGCAACACAGTGGAAAGGTTGGACAGTCAAAAAGCCCTCTGGAGCCGGGCCTAGCGCTCCTACATGGTCCTTCAAACCGGATTGTGCGAAAAGTGCGGACCTTCATGGTTCTTCAAGTGAACGTTCAACGAGAGTCGCCAACCGGAAGTCAACGTGGTCCGTCAACCCGGACGTGTGAAAGTGGCCTTTGGCGGATGCGAGGAAGAACTGACAAGTGGGTCTAAAGAGACCAAAGTGAAGCACAGCCAAAGTGTTTTGCGAACCAAAAACTCGTGTGCCAAAAAGTTGGCAAAGTGCGTCCACGCCGTGGACAAAAAGTGCAACAAGCAAAAGGTTGCAAAGTGAACTCAAACTTTGAGACACAAGTGAAGTGAAGTGAGAGCGCCAAAATGGTGTTACACACGCCAAAGAAGCAGCCCGTGAATCCAGATGAAGTGAAGTCGCTGATTCATCAGCGGGGACAGGTCAAGGGAAAAGTGACGAGAATTAAGAGTGCCCTTGACGAAGCCAAGAAGAACCCGCAGAGGATTACCAAGGCGACGCTGAAGGTGTACGAGAAGAAGCTGGAAGCGCACTACCAGGAGTACGTGTTGCGCCATCGTGAAGTGATCGAAGTGGTTGCCAACGACAAGAAGGAGGAACAAGATGATGTGCTCGACGTGTTTGACCAGCTTCACACCGAAACGCTGGTGCTGGTCGAAGAGCTGATGGAGTTGTTCAACCAACCGGTCGCTGGACAGGCCCTCATCCAAGTCGGTGCCAACGGAGTGGCGCCTCAAGTGATCGTGCAACAGCAACCTCTTCGAGCACCGATACCGATCTTCGACGGGCAGACGGAGAACTGGCCAAAGTTCAAGGCCATGTTCGAAGACCTCGTCGGTCGCACCCGCGATTCCGACGCCATGAAGCTGCATCACCTCGACAAAGCACTGGTCGGTGATGCAGCTGGGTTGATCACCGCGAAGATGATTCAAGACAACAACTACGAGCAAGTTTGGAGGGAGATCAGCGAGCAGTTCGAGAACCAACGTGTCATCGTGGATACGCACATCGATGGATTGTTGCAGCTCAAGCCAATCACCAAGGGAAACCACAAGGACTTGCAGGCGCTCACCAAAGCCTGTGATCGCCACGTCGCCGGATTGCAGTACCAAGGACTCGTCGTCGACAAGCTGTCAGGACTTATCATTAACAAGCTAGTGGTAGGGCGCTTAGATGATAGTACTAGACAGCAGTGGGAAAGGACGCAGAAACAAGGTGAGTTGCCAGACTTTAACCAAACATTGCAATTTCTGAAAACCGAGTGCCAAGTCCTTGAACGTTCCCAAAATTCGCGCGTCTTGAGCTCAGCAAAGGAGCAAAGCACCACCAAGCCATCTTGCCCCAAACCAACTCCAAAATCCCATACTGCCACATCTGCAAAGGTCGCCAAGTCATGTCTGGTTTGTGGGGCGGATCATCGTCACTTTGAATGTTCGAAGTTGCTGGCGATGACAGTTCCGGAGCGCAATGCCAAAGTTAGTGAGTTGAAGTTATGTTTTAACTGCCTCCGAACTGGCCATCGACTTTCGAGTTGCTCCAGCAGCCTGAAATGTCAAACCTGCCACAAGAAACACCACACCTTGCTCCATAACGACTCTTTCTCCAAAGCTCAAAGCGTAAGACCAACCCCAAGCTTCCAAGTAACGAACCCTACAACACCCCAGTCTGAATCTCCCAACCTTCCCCCGTCCACTACACTGAGTCAGAACCTGCAGCAGCAAACCCCTCTCAACTCTTCATGTTCATCCAACCATTCCCAGAGTTTGAAAACTGTGATGTTGCTGACGGCTCTTGTCATGATCGAGAACGATGGAGATCCCGTTCCTTGCCGTGCGCTTCTTGATAGTGGCTCGCAAGTGAACTTTCTCTCCAAGCGGATTGCCGACAAGTTGAAGGCCCCTCGTGAGTCGCTGTACGTTCCGATCGCTGGTGTAGGTGGGTCAAAGATGTATGCTAGGGAGAAAGTCAGGGTTACCGTTCATTCGAGATACTCGGCCTTCGCCGCCAGTATCACATGTCTGGTGGTTCCAAAGGTGACTGGAATCATCCCCGGATCGAAGATTGATGTTTCCTCCTGGCCGATCCCGGTAGGAATTCAACTTGCGGATCCAGAGTTTAATGTCCCCGAGAGAATTGATATGTTGATTGGTGCCTCCATGTTTTTCAGCCTGCTTAAGTCAGGACAGCTGCACCTGGCAGATGGTCTGCCAGAGTTGCGCGAAACTCATTTCGGCTGGGTATTTTCCGGCGAAATCGAGAATTCTGTGAACCATTCACACATCGCGAACAACGCTTCGTTGGATGTGCTGAATCAAACGATTTCCAAGTTTTGGGAGGTCGAGGATCTTGCCGATCCAACACCCCCACCCTCTGATGTTGATGAATGTGAGAAGTTGTTCGTGGAAACGCATCGTCGTTTACCGTCAGGTCGATTTGTTGTTAGATTGCCATTCCGTGAAGATGTGTCAGGGTTGTCAGACAACCGTTCGCTCGCTCTTCGTCGGTTCCTGCTGTTGGAGCGCCGTCTCAACAGAGAACCAAGTCTGAAGCAGCAGTATGCTAAGTTCATTGATGAGTATGAAGCCCTTGGTCATTGTCGTGAGGTCGATGAGTCCAAAGATGTAGACCAGCATCGGTACTACATGCCCCACCACGCCGTCCTGAGGCCGACGAGCTCGACCACGAAACTGCGAGTAGTGTTCGACGCGTCGGCCAAGCAAGGTTCAACGGCGAAGTCGCTCAACGAGGTCCTCCGCGTTGGAAAGCCAGTCCAAAGTGATTTGTTCAGTATCCTCCTCAGATTTCGTAAACACCCCATTGCATTCACTGCCGATATTGAAAAAATGTATCGACAAGTGCTTATCGACTCGTCTCAGACGAGGTTTCAGCGAATTCTGTGGAGGAGTGACTCTTCAAAGCCGATCCGTGTGCTGGAGTTACAGACGGTAACTTACGGCACAGCAGCTGCCCCGTTCCTCTCGACCAGATGTCTAGTTCAGTTGTGTCAGGATGAAAGAGAGAAGTTTCCGCTAGCAGCCGAGGTGGTTCGTGATGATTGTTATGTCGACGATGTCCTTTCCGGTGCTAGTTCCGCTTATGAAGCTGTGGTCGTCCAGCGGCAGATTCGAGAGATGTTGGAGTCTGGAGGTTTTCGTGTCCACAAATGGAGCTCGAATTGCCAGGAAGTGTTGAGTAGTGTTCCCGAATCTGATCGCGAGAAACTTGTTTGCCTCGATCAAGGAAACGAGTTCGTCAAGGCACTGGGTCTGACATGGTGTCCCCAGTCTGACGAATTTATGTTCGTGGTGCGTCTTCCGAAAGATGTCACCGAATTCACCAAGCGAAGTATTTTCTCCGAAATCGATAGGTTGTTCGATCCCATCGGATTTCTATCCCCCGTGATTGTTGTTGCGAAGCTTTACATGCAGAAGTTGTGGTTGATTGAGTTGCCATGGGACGCCAAGGTCGAAGGAGATCTTCTGGCGTCGTGGTTGTGTTTCCGTAGATCCCTCCCCAAGGTCAGTGAAATTCGGATTCCACGCTATGTTATCAGCCCGTCCACTGTCGCGATTGAACTTCATGGATTTTCCGACGCATCCGTTGTTGCTTACGGTGCAAACATTTACGTCCGATGCATCTTGTCCGACGGCAGAGCTCAACTTCGCCTCCTCTGCAGCAAATCCAGAGTTTGTTCGCCCAAGAAAGATCTCAACATTCACCGCAAAGAGTTGATGGCGTGTGAACTGTTGGCTCGCATGATGGTTAGAGTTCTCGAGACTTTCAAGTTTAAGGTAACCCAAGTCGTACTTTGGACTGACAGTCAGGTTGTCCTCGCGTGGCTTAAGAAGTCCTTGGCGAAGCTCGATGTGTTCGTCAGGAACAGAGTGTCCAAGATTCTTGAGCTCACCGCAGGATTTATCTGGAAATATGTCAGGTCAAAGGACAACCCCGCCGATATTGTTTCCAGAGGCATGCTTCCCGAGGCTCTCATGTCGAAGTCCGAGTTCTGGGAAGGCCCATTCTTCCTGAGAATCGAAGTGTACGATGAGGAAATCCCCCCAGAAATTCCCGATGATGAACTCCCCGAGCTGAAGCTTGGTCCGATCATTGCAACCCCTGTGTTCAATGAAGACCAGCTTCCGGTGTTTACCAAGTTCAGTTCGTTCAGAAAGCTGCAGCGTGTGATGGCATACGTGCAGCGTTTCATCCAAAATTGTCGTCAGAAAGATCCGTCTTGTCGAGTGTTCATGATTCACCCAACGATTCCTGAGTTGCGCGCTTCGCTGGAACTGATCGTAAAGATTATCCAGCACGAAGCACTCAGTGACGAAATCCACCGTGTTCAGAATGACGAACCGTGCAAGAAGATTGCAGGTTTGCACCCGTTCTACCAGGACGGTGTCCTGAGAGTTGGAGGTCGGCTCCAGCAATCCTCGCTGTTGTTTCACTCCAAACACCCCTACATTTTGCCGAAACACCCTGTAGTTGACCTTTTGATTCGCGCTTACCATGAAGAAAATTTGCATGCAGGTCCCAAGAGTCTGATCGCTGCTTTGAGGACCAGATTTTGGCTGATTGATGGAAGGTCGTCAGTTCGCAGAATCACTCATCGTTGCGTCACGTGTTTTCAGGCTCGCCCGAAGGTCGCTAGTCAGTTGATGGGAAATCTTCCTGCATATCGTGTCAACCAAGCTCTGCCGTTCGAGGTCACAGGTGTGGATTACGCAGGTCCAGTTTATGTCAAGGAAGGTCGATACAAGCCCAAGATCGTAAAAGCTTACATCTCGGTGTTTGTTTGTATGGTCACTCGAGCCGTACATTTGGAACTCGTTTCAGATATGAGTACAGAGACTTTTCTCGCAGCTCTGAAACGGTTCGTAGGTCGTCGAGGACTCCCCCGAGAAATCCACTCCGATAATGGTTCCAATTTCCGCGGAGCGAAAACCGAGCTACACGAGCTCTATGAATTGTTGAAGTCTCAAGTCATAGTCGATGAAATCGCTCAGTTCTGTCAGCCTCGTGAAATTAATTGGTCATTCATTCCCCCCGAAGCCCCCAACTTTGGTGGTATTTGGGAAGCCGCCGTTAAGAGCACCAAATTTCATTTGAAGAGAACTCTCAAGGAAGCCAAGTTGTCCTTTGAAGAGTACGCTACAGTTCTGACTCAGATTGAAGGAATTTTAAACTCACGTCCTCTCTATGCTACCTCTTCCGAACCTAATGATTCAGAGATTCTCACCCCCGGACACATTTTGATTGGTCGTCCCCTGACCGCCGTACCTGAACCCAGTTGTGAAGGTGTTCAGATTAATCGGCTCAATCGCTGGCAGTACATGCAGCGATTGCGCGATGAGTTTTGGAGAAAGTGGCATCGCGATTATTTGCAAACCCTTCAACCCCGCGGTAAGAATCGAGTTAAGTCCGCTAACATCAAACCAGGTATGATTGTCTTGCTAGAAGAAAAAGATGCGCCCGTGCAGGTGTGGAAGTTGGGAAAAATCACAAAAACCTTCCCCGGGAAAGATGATTTGGTGCGTACGGTCGAAGTACAGATCGGTACAGTAGTGTACAAGCGGGCGATCCATAAGATTGCTGTTCTGCCAATCATTGATAATGCAAATTTGGTTAAGGTCACAGAGATTCCATCTCTGCCCGGCGGGAGTATGTTGGCGCCAACGCCAAAGTAGATTTAATTTGCCCAAGAAATGATTTTAATCTCAGAAGAAATAATTTCCAACCGATATGAATTTTCTAACAGTGTCAGGTAGAGTAAATTTGCAAGAATAATCCATCCATTTCCACAGTGTCAGTTAATCCTTCTATTGTTTAAGCACATAACACAACACAAATGTACCCGCACATACACGCCACACATTGAAGAAGAAAGGAAACAGCAGCATGTAAATAACCGCATACCAACTCACCATTCGTGTCCTTTCCCTTTCACACATGTTTCATTCATGTATCTCACAGCACACAATAGGTTCAAGGACGCGCAGCGCGCGTCTGAGCAGGCAGCTTGCGCAAACAGACCAATAGGAGAGCAGGGAGTAGGAATGAAAGAAATGAATGAATGAAAAGAAGAAGTGGCGTGTACATGGTTTAGGGAAAAAGGATTGCGCACCCGAGAGGAGATTAAATAATAAGAATGCTTTTCGTTGCAAGAATGAAGAAGATTCGGCAAATTTGGCCGAAAATGTATGCTTTAAAACCAAATGAATTTGTTAGTCCGTAAGTCAGTTTAAGCTTGTAAATATAGAAGTAAACATCGTGAAACAAGCTGTTTTCTTGCATCCTGGCCAAAGGAGTCCACTAAATAAAAGTCGTCGTGAATACAGTCCACTCGCCGATTGTCGCCTTGAAGCTGTGTTGCACAAGTTTGTGTTGTGCGTTGGTGAACGCTTGAGTGGCAAATCCGTCCTTTTCGGACATTAACGAAGAGTTAAATTGAAAGCCCACAAGATAGCTGCCACGAAATTCCCCGCAACACAGTGGAAAGGTTGGACAGTCAAAAAGCCCTCCTGGAGCCGGGCCTAGCGCTCCTTCAAGCACTTTGATCATGAATTACAGCTTTCATAAAGTGTTTTCGACTGTTCCAAAGTAATAAATAACTCAAGTAAAAGTGAGCAAGCAACTCTCCATTGTTGAAACATCTGAAAATGTTGATTTAATAGCGGAAAACGGCAAAAGTGATTAGAATTGGTTGAACGGCTTAGAGTGATTAAAATGGGCATATTTCCCCTACTACAATTCGCGAGCAGCCAACAATTTTGACAATCACGTCACACAGTTATCAAAATTGGCATTTTTTGGCTCGTGATGTGTACACAAAAATCTAGCAACATGCTTTTAACATTTGTATAATAACATTGCTTTTGTGCAATCGAACCAACTATGAAAACGCAACCGATCGCTGACGATTCTGAATCGGCAAAGAGTGACAAAGCACAATCGGCCTGTTTGGTCCAATCACATACTAGCCAGTTAGAAAGAGAGGGAGAGCAAAAGAGGGAGTATACAGTAGTGATTACTGTGGTAGTGACACTCATTAGACACTCAGAGAAAGTTTGCGTCGCGTCCGATTTGTTCTCGCGAGTGAGTAGTAGGATTTTGAGTTTAGAAGGAGTCTTTGGACGTATACTAAATGCTTAAAATGATTTTTCAAACCAATTTTTAAAATTTTGTTGTTTGACCTTTTTTGACGGAGAGTATATTGTTTAACAGCTGGTTCTATGGGACCACAGCTGATTTGCGATATTTAGCAAAAAAAATATTTAAACAAAAATGATCATAAATTGTTCTCTGGCGTGCTTTTTAATCGCAGTTACGCTTTAGGATTGAATAAATTAGTTTTTTCTCGAGTCAATATTTTCTGAAAAATCCAGAAGCAAAAATACAAAATGTTCATACTTGTTTGCTTTTTGTTCATATTTCTGGAATGCATAGCTTAAAAATTTGGAATGTTATTTGTTTGTTCACCACCTTTCCTTCTTCAGAAATAATGTCATAAACATTGTTGAAATAATTCTTCCCTTAGTTTTATTTTTTTTATTAATGTTATCTAGAAGCGTGATTGGGTTAAAGTGTTTTTTTTTTTATTTCAAATGGCGAAAATTGCTTTATCAATTCAATCATTTTATAGTTTTCATTGCAAATCATTAATGGAAAACCTCGGGTTAGTTTGCCTGCAGTTTGCATTAGCCGTTTTTGATCGTTTTTCTTACAACCCGAGCAGACGGAAATAACTTGGGAAGGTCAGTTTTTGATATTGTGAGAAGATCGAAATATGTTATTGGGATGATCGGATTAGTTGTTAAAATAACAAAAATCAATAACAAAGATTTGTTCGAAGAATAACTTAAACTGTTATTATGTTGTTATTGCAATAACAAACCAATAACACAGAAGGAATCATGAAGGAATAACAAGATTTGTTATTTTGTGCGGAGAGGTGTACAGTTAAACCTCGCATATGCAACTCATATGGGGGTTTCTTATGCGAAGCACGCATATGCGAGGTACAGGGCTTATGGGATTTTGGCTATATGGGAGACATGGCCTATATTTTTGTTAAAAAATCATCTTAACTATACAAATTTATAGTGTTTTGGAATCGTTATGAAGTCAGCTATACAGCTACACCAAATTTACAAGGTTTACGATGTTCTAGGTCATCCGAAACTTCCTCAAGTTAAGGCCTATGTGTTCACCGCCGTACAAGTATGAGGTAGGCGATTGTGACTTTGGTTTTTGACCTCAGATCATATCCAGATAGCCTCAGGGAGGTTCAGGGACTAGTCTACCGATATGTGGTGATGTTCTAGGTCTTCTGTAGAGTCCCGGGAGTTGCGGCCAGTGGGTCTACCGCCGTAACAAGATAGAGGTCAGTGGTTTTTGACCTCAGATCATATCCAGATAGACTCAGGGAGGTTCAGAGGCTAGTTTACCGATGTGTGGTGATGTTCTGGGTCTTGTGTAGAGTACCGGGAGTTACGGCCGATGGGTCTACCGCCGTAACAAGATAGAGGTTGGAGGTTTTTGACCTCAGATCATGTCCAGATAGACTCAGGGAGGTTCAGAGGCTAGTTTACCGATATGGTGTGATGTTATGGGTCTTTTGTAAGATCCCGGGAGATACGTCCGATAGGTTTACCACCGTAACAAGATAGAGGTCGGTGATTTTGACCTCGGATCATATCCGGATAGTCTCAGGGAGATCCGGGGACCCTACTCCCGGGACTCTACAGGTAGACTAGTCCCGGGACTCTACAGAATACCCAGAACATCACCACACATCGGTAGACTAGCCCCTGAACCTCCCTGAGACTATCTGGATATGATCTGAGGTCAAAAACCATCGACCGCTATCTTGTTACGGCGGTAGAACCATCGATCGTAACTCCCGGGACTCTACAGAATACCCAGAACATCACCACATTGGTAGACTAGTCCCCGGACCTCCCTGAGGCTATCCGGATATGATCTGGGGTCAAAAACCACTGACCTCTATCTTGTTACGGCGGTAGATCCATCGGCCTTAACTCCCGGGACTCTACAGAATACCCAGAACATCACCACACATCGGTAGACTAGCCCCTGAACCTCCCTGAGACTATCTGGATATGATCTGAGGTCAAAAACCATCGACCTCTATCTTGTTCCACGGTAGACCCACCGGCCGTAACTCCCGTGACTCTACAGAAGACCTAAAACATCACCACATATCGGTAGACTAGTCCCTGAACCTCCCTTAGGCTATCTGGATATGATCTGAGGTCAAAAATCACTGACCTCTATTTTGTTTCGGCGGTAGACCCATCGGTCGTAACTCCCGGGACTCTACAGAATACCCAGAACATCACCACACATCGGTAAACTAGCCTCTGAACCTCCCTGAGGCTATCCGGATATGATCTGGGGTCAAAAACCACTGACCTCTATCTTGTTACGGCGGTAGAATCACCGGCCGTAACACCCGGGACTCTACAGAATACCTAGAACATCACCACATATCGGTAGACTAGTCCCTGAACCTCCCTGAGGCTATCTGGATATGATCTAAGGTCAAAAACCACTGACCTCTATCTTGTTACGGCGGTAGACCCATCGGCCGTAACTCCCGGGACTCTACACAAGACCCAGAACATCACCACACATCGGTAAACTAGCCTCTGAACCTCCCTGAGTCTATCTGGACATGATCTGAGGTCAAAAACCTCCGACCTCTATCTTGTTACGGCGGTAGATCCACCAGCCGTAACTCCCGGGACTTTACAGAAGACCTAGAACATCACCTCATATCGGTAGACTAGTCCCTGAACCTCCCTGAGGCTATCTGGATATGATCTGAGGTCAAAAACCAAAGTCACAATCGCCTACCTCATACTTGTACGGCGGTGAAAACATAGGCCTTAACTTGAGGAAGTTTCGGATGACCTAGAACATCGTAAACCTTATAAATTTGGTGTAGCTGTATAGCTGACTTCATAAGGATTCCAAAACACTATAAATTTGTATAGTTAAGATGATTTTTAACAAAAATATAGGCCATGTCTTCCATATAGCCAAAATCCCATAAGCCCTGTACCTCGCATATGCAACTCTTGCGACAAAACCGAATCAGGTGGAATGATTCGTATATGCAAAGTTGCATATGCGAGGCGCTCTTATGCGAGGTTTGACTGTAGCAGCATAATAACAAAAAATGTTATTGAACTTGTTTGTCTCCATAACAAAAAAAGTTATTGTTTTTGGTTTATTTGCCATTTGCAAATAAACCTGCAGTTGCCATAACTCTTCTGTACTAGTCAGGGCTGCAGAGTCGGGTTCCTTCAAGCGACTTTGAATCCATACTTTGAAGACAACTCCGACTCAGGATGAAGGATATGACGTCAACGCCGACTTCAGCTCTCCAAAAATACCCGACTTCACAGATTCCGACTCCAAGTGAAAGTTGCTGAAAATTAGCTGAATCCGATGCCGTCTCCGAGGTCTCACTCCAGCTCGAACTTCAACGTCAGCTCCGACTTCCTCGCTCTGTGAAAATATATTTTTTTTAAATTTCAAAAATTCAAATTCAAACATTTCAAAAAATTTCAATAAGACAATATAACAAACTTTAAAAAAAAAAACAACTTTCTAAAGTTAATTTTATCAGATTAATTTAAACTAGGACCCCATTTCATGGTCAAATAAATGATCACGATTAAATTGGTCAAAATTATTCCATAGCTCTAGCCAATTTTAGTAAAGTCCGTTAGGGGGTATATCAAAGAATTAAAAAAAAATCAACTTTGAAAATTTCAACTTTTTAGAATAATTTTAGCTTAAGGACCCCATTTCATGGCAAAAATAATGAACCCGACGAAAATGGTCAAAATTATCCCATAGTTCTAGCCAATATTAGCAAAATCCCTTAGGGGGTATATCAAATAATTTAAAAAAAAACAACTTTCGAAATTTCAACAATTTAGAATAATTTTAGCTTAAGGACCCCATTTCATGGCTAAAATAATGAGCCCGACGAAAATGGTCAAAATTATCCATTGTTCTAGCCAATATTAGCAAAGTCCTTTATGGGGTATATCAAATAATTAAAAACACATGTTCAAATTTTCAAATTTTTTGAATTATTTTAGCTTAAGGACCCCATTTCATGGCCAAAATAATGACCTCAACGAAAATGGTCAGAACTATCCCATAGTTCTAGCCAATATTAGCAAAGTCCCTAAGGGGGTACATCAAATAATTTAAAAAAATCAATTTTCAAATGTTCAACTTTTTAGAATAATTTTAGCTTAAGGACCCCATTTCATGGCCAAAATAATGACCCCGACGAAATTGGACAAAACTATACCAAAGATCTAAACATATTTAACAAAAGAAAAAATAATAACAGATTGTGTTATGGACACTTAAAAACTTTTCCATTTGTGCGATTTATGGTAACCCGGGCAGACGGTAATAACAACATTCATGCCATTTCAATAACAAATACTGTTAAAATAACAGAAAGTGTTATGGAATATTCTTAAAAAATCCATTTTTGCATAAGGGTTTAATAATAGTGTATGTTATCATAACAAAATTTGTTATTGGTCTGATAACAAATCTTGTTATAAATAACAGAAAACGTTATTGGCCTAGTATTTTCAAATATCAAAAAATGTTATTCCCAAGTTATTTCCGTCTGCTCGGGAATTTTATTTCTAAGTCAGAATACCAAAGGAATAACAAATCTTGTTATTAGGAGATTTTTTGAAATGTACAACATTTCCTCTTATTTGCGTGTTATTAAACATTTTCAGTATAATAGCACTTCAATACCATTTTTTTTTTTATCAGAAACTGTTATTATTTTTTCTTCTTGAAGTTGAAGTTCAGGATAAAATAATAACACTTTTTGTTATTTTAACAGGATTTGTTATTGAAATCGTTTCGTTGTTATTGAAATATTATTTATTTTGTTATTACCGTCTGCCCGGGACCTAGCAAATAATTAATTTCAAAAATACTTTAAACCGTTTCTGTGCACATCAATGAAAAGCCACTTTGTTTTGATGAAAAGCACAAATCAGTGTCAGAGATCGTGATGGTAAGTATTGCATACTATCATGCAGTTGAAAAACGACTTTTTGCAGTGATAGTTGTGCAAAAATGCATGCTTTTGTATGTAACATTACTAGTCAATTCAATTAATGTTTTTATTTGTTAGGATTGAGATTTGGTTGCATTGTTTGTGATAAACTGTTGATTGATTATATTGAAATACAAAGCGCGTTCCAAAACACTTTTCAATTAAAAAATAAATTTTCATTCTCAAAATAAAAATGAAATAAAGAGTGATTAATTGAATTCATAAAAATATTGTTTCAAAAACTATTTTATATTTTTTTGAGTCCGTTTTTTATTTATTTTTTCCTTTGTTTTGCAATTTGGACAAATATATAATTAAAAGAACAGTTAGAATGAATTTAGAGCATTTCTGGATGATGAGTCTGGTTGATATAATGAAAACTCAAAATAACAAGAAAAAAAACATGTTGAACCTTTCATCACACAAGATTTTACAACCGTGCGCGACGAATTACAAATTTATACAAATGACCGACCAACCGCGGTTTGACTTCCGACCTGCGTCTAATTTACTGCATGTTAATTTGGCGTTTTAACGATTATTGGATTGGTTTATTGGGTTGGGGGACTCGAAAGGGGCATTTTGGTAAATTGAATTAGAAAACCAAACCAAACAACCGGTGCGTGTGTGGACCTACAGCCGAAACGCATGTAAATAAACGACTTCGTGATAATCGAATGCGTCTTTTTAGGTTTACCGTACGAAGGGGTGACCTCAGTCAGCGAGAAGGTACATGTTAATGTTACAAATTGTACAAGATAGCATCACTGAACGGTTCAAACTAATCAAAAACACAATCCAAGAATCGGTGATAATTAATGCTACCAAAACGCGTGTCCAAAATTGACCCTACCGAAGGGCCTCTCTGCCGCAGCGAAGATGACAATTTTGGACCATGTTTTGGTTGTTAGTTTTGTTCGGACAGGGGGGAAAGCGCGATGATCCGCCGTAATCAAGTCGTTAGCTGCCTAATCGAGAAATTAATAAACTATATTTTTTATCGGCGCCTCACGCAGACACGTTCCAGGGTCAGCTCCCTCGGCGGGGGTCTCATCTGCCCAGGGTCGTCAGATCGTTATCGGGAAAGGGGGGACATCGGTGAAAAATTCATCACAATTTCGTAAAAAAGGGTTAATAGTTTTCGGAGGGTGATTAAATTGAAATCAACCTGTGAAACTTTGTAACACGCAGCGAAGGGCAGTTGCTTACGCAAGTGCTACCGCTGAAGACTCGAAGAAGGAACGCGACTGTAATCAGTCACGACGGTCCCTGCCAAAATGAAAAGGTAAACATCCTCCTCCCTGTCATTATCACACGCGGGGAGGTGCGTCCATTTCGGAATGTCGCAGAACTTGTTTCGCACTTTATTAAAATTTAGCACAATAGCAACCCCCGTGCATAGTTTAACGGTACTCCGACGGTACGATCGACACAAAAAAGGGGGCCGTCCGACCCTGACGAAACACGGCCCGGAGTTGTTGATTAAACAAATATCTGGTCGTGGCGCAGGCCAAAACCTTTTAAGTGGCCCAAGTCAGGTTGAGGGCAGGCAGCTGATGGTGCGATAATGTCTAGGTGACATATCGATTCCGATCCGTATAATTAGTGCCAATTATTTGTGTCACTTTTAAACATCAATCGATATCTCTGCTGGGTTGAGGTGAAGTAAATGAACCGGTATCACTTGTCACCGAAATAAATCTGCATAAATTGCCTGCCGCAACGGTTTCGGTGACACTTTTTTATCAGCAGATTTAATGGAAATGATCCAGTAAAAATACCAGAAGTAGCATTATCCACAATCATAAATCATAAATCATAAATCATAAATCATAAATCATAAATCATAAATCATAATTCATAATTCATAAATAATAAATCATAAATCATAAATC